>NC_085137.1:19258845-19301439 GCF_035046485.1 Aedes albopictus
CCTTTGACAACGTGCCTTTCGATGCCATATTGGAAGCCGCACGGCGTCATGGTATATCTCCAATGATTTCCAATTCCAACTCAATAATAGCGGTTTTCTTACTTATGGTTTTGCCGACGACTACCTAACATTGTTAGTCGGTATGTGCATCAGCACCCTTTTCGACCTGATGCAAAACGCTCCTCAGGTAGTTGAGGGTTGGTGTCGCCAATATGGCCTTTCGGTAAATCCGAGTAAAACATCTTTTGTTCTTTTCACGGAAAAGCGAAACCGTAATGGTTTTCGACCTTTACGTCTCTTTGATTCTAAAATCAATGTGACTGAACAGGTAAAGTACATTGGAGTCTTTCTTGATTCCAAGCTTTCCTGGACACCTCATGTTGAGTTCAGAATCAAGAAAGCTTGTATGGCCTTCGGGCAATGCCGGCGAACCTTTGGTACTACTTGGGGTCTTAAACCCAAGTATATCAAATGGATTTACACAACTGTTGTTCGTCCAATATTGGCCTATGGATGTCTTGTGTGGTGGCAAAACCCAAGTAACACACTTGTCACCGAAGAGTCACGGCGGCGCAGGTTTTTGTTGCGCAGAAGTCACTGTGACTTACTTCTAGCAAGTAAGTGTTTATTTGTTAGAAGTAAGTCATAGTGACTTCTGCGCAACAAAAACCTGCGCCGCCGTGACTCTTCGGTGACAAGTGTGTTACTTGGGAAGGGCGAAGTGAGAACGGTCCAATCAAAATTAGGCCATCTCCAAAGGATGTGCTCAATGGCGATGTCTGGAGCTTTCTCTTCAACTCCTACGACTGCGCTCGAAGTTCTCTTTGACGTTGCCCCACTACAAGTTTATCTCAAACAAGAATCACTTTCTTGCACTTACCATCTACGGGTACTCGGTCTACTAGAGAAAACTCCTGTGAACCGCAGATCAACACACACCTCGTTTCACTTTTGGTGGATTGAGACAAAGTTGCCCTAGCTCCAAGTGATCTCCCAATTGCTTATAATTTTCCATATAGGACATTATCCACGAAATTCCCTTCCCGGGAAGAGTGGACATCTGGTTATCTGGAGAGAAGTATTTCAGACGGCATCGTATGTTACACTGATGGCTCCTCTCTCGAAGGTCGAGCAGGTGCTGGTGTTTAATCTCGTGAGCTAAGGCTGCATCAGTCTCATTCACTTGGTAGACACTGCACCGTTTTTCAGGCCGAATTCTTTGCTCTTATGTGCGGAGTGCAATCGACACATCAGCAGCACGTAATGGGCAAAGTAATATACTTCTGTTCAGATGGCCAGGCTGCTATTAAATCACTTGCTTTGGCCAACTCCAGGTCGAAGATAGTTATCCCTTGTCGAACTCAAATCGAGGAGCTGACAGCTGAATTCAGCGAACGCTGTTCACCTTTCTTCCATTCTTCCATCGGTGGAAATGAATTGGCTGATGAGTTAGCTCGCACTGGAGCATCACATGACTTCATTAGCCCTGAGGCAGCTATTCCGGTATCCAAGTGTTGGGTAAAGCTTCAGGTTGACACCTGGGCTGCCACTCAGCACAAACAATACTGGAATAGTTTGAAGTCATGTCGTCAAACGAAATTGTATTGTACTGAGCCATCTCTATGAGTGGCAAAGTATCTTATCTAACAAATCTGTCAAAGCAGAATTGCAGCATGCTGGTCAAAGCATTAACTGACCACTGCCGACTCAGCTATCGCATGGCGAATATTCAGCAAGCTGATTCATTTGCCTGTGATCCCAACTAACATTTATTGTGAATGTAAACGTCAACAAAGCGTCCTTAATACGGCTTGATGCTGAGTAACTGTGTTGTACATATGGACGGAAGCTTCTATGCAAGCCCTATACCAATGAATCTGGCGAACTTAATCAGCTTGTACATGCTGTGCGATCAGCTTCTATGCCACCTAGTCATAGCTCTTTTCTCGGCTCCTATGTAACCACTAAATGAATAACATCTTGAGAAGGCGCTTTTTCAGCCTTTTCACAGTTGTTAAATAATAGTTTTACGGCATCCCCAAATTAAACGATTAAATATGGAAGCCATGATGAAATACATGTGGAACTGGAATTATCATTTTTAAAATTGAATAATTAAAGTACTTGCCGCTACTTGGAATCGAACGATCTCCGTATCCACTGGTCCCGATGATGTCCTCGCTGCCACACTGCTATATATAAATAACATAGAAAATAGCCCGTTTTGTTTTACTCCAGACAAGGCTTCATAATTGTGCCACAAGAAACCTTACCCAACTTCATCTTGCTGCAAAAGCTTGTGAAACGTCAAACGCAATAATGTTTACATTGAACAAGCTGTGTGGTTGCGCCAACAGATTCTTCTTCACAGCTTCTAGCTGAAAGAGTGTTCTTTAAACGGCTACGAAGCGCTGCTGTTTTGTGTTTTGGCAACATTACAAAACGTATTGTATAAAAGCAGCTGTTGTAGTGGCTGGGACTCTTACTCGATTTGCACATCTTCCGGCAAATCTTCCGGCATTGAATTAAAGTGCAATAAAAACAACCCAAATAATTTCACAGCACATACATGGATAGCTGTAAAGAATTTGTGTAGTAGCAATATATCCCGCTTAAAGTTTGTTTTGACAATAATGTTTATATCCGACAAGCCGTGTTGGTAAACCAACAGTTTCTTTATTACAGCTTCTAGCCGTAATGAAATCGCATAACGGCCTTTAAAGCGCTGCTGGTTTGGGGATTTGTCAGTATAATGAATTGTACTGTATAGTAGCAGCTGCTTTGTTAGTGGGGACTCCTATTCGATGTGTTCAAGTTTTCACATCTTCCGGGAAATCTCCCGGAGTTGGAATAGGGTGGAGTAAAGGCAGCCCCAGTGACAAGTAATGGATTTCTGAAAACCGAGTTTGGTGCTTGTTTTGCAGTCGTGTATTAGCTTATGATTTATATTTGATTAGCTTTCCTTTTATTCAGCGTTGACTGCTTTTACTCGATGGTTACACAACAGAAAGCAAATGACTGAAGCTTATAGCGCTGAAAATGTTAGTTGGGATAGCTGTGAATCCGGCTGGATGCAAGGCGTCTTAGTGAAGGTACCCAAAAAGGGTGAGCTAACTGTCAAAGGCCTTCGACAGAGTATCTCATTCTAAGTTGTTGCAAAAACTGTCAAACAATTTTTAATTTTCCCGGCAAGCAGTTACACTTATTCGATCGTATCTCACAAACAAGCAGTATCAATTGATAATAAATATTCAAATTTCGTTAACATCATTTCAGGGGTTCCACAGGGATCGGTTTTGGGTCCAATTCTATTTACGCTCTTCATTAATGACCTTCCGACAGTTATAAAGTTTTGCAAAGTGCATCTATTTGCGGATGATGTTCAAATATACTTATGTTCCCATAGTATGACAATTCCAGAAATGGCTAGGTTGATAAACTTTGATTTAAACAATATTTTCCGGTGGTCCGAGCTCAACCTTTTACCTTTAAACCCTGAAAAATCACACGTTCTGTTTATTAAAGCCTGTATCCGAAATAATCGGGACACAGAAACACAGCTGTAACTCTTCAATAGATACATTAAAGTTGCTCGAATTTGGTTAAATAACATCTTAAGATGTGTTCATTTCACCTACAAAATTTCATGTGAATCGGTGCCGTACTTTTTGTTGTCGCAATGAAAGAGTAGAATGTGCGCCATTGAATTTTGTACAGCCCCTAGTTTTGCATGTCAGCGCTGTAACTTTTGAATTTAGCAAAGAAAATGGCTGAAATTTTGAACACAAACCTCTCAATCTATGTTCGTTGCATAGGAAAAATTTCAAAAAAATCGATGCACTAACAACAATTTTATAGTCGAAACACGTATTGGAACTGAACGTGATTTTAGCCCCTCAGACAGCAATTAGTCAGCACCCTTTATTGTTTCGATTGTACTATTGAAAGTACTATACTAATAATCATCAAATTTTGCAGACATAATATTCACATAATTCACTACCTTCTGTGAAAATTTCATGAAAATTGGCAGAGAAATTCAAAAGTTATGAATAGGCAAACATCGCACAAGAAAAACACGAAAAATTTTCACTAACACTCACCCCTATCAACACCAGTTGCTTTCAAACCAATTGATAAAAATTGATGAAATTTTGCAAGAAAGTGTCTCTATAAGTATCATAACTGCTAACAAAATTTCATAATTATCATCACAAAACTTTGAACTGTAGCGTAAAAGAAGCATCTACTATGCGAATGAAAATTGTTCATGATTGTACAAAATGCTAAAAACCACGTCTGTTTGTTTTTCACCTACAGTTAAAAGTAATGCATCGATTTTTATGAAATTTTGCATAAATAATAAACATACACCAAAGAGTTCTCAATCAATTTTTTGGCCAATTTTATCGATTCATTACAGAGCTACAGCCGTACTTCTGTGTCCCGATTATTGCGGATACAGGCTTTAATCGGTCTCGCAACGCTACTGTCTCATTACCTACAATGATACTCAACAATGCTCCAATCAGATACGTTGATAAAATTTCCAATCTGGGTGTTATATTTCAGAGTAACTTAGAATGGGACAGCCAAATCATCTCTCAGTGCAGGAAAGTTTATAACGGACTTCGTCACCTGAAACTTATAGCTAGTATGCTACCAACTACCAACTGCAACAAAAATCAAGTTGTTTAAAACTCTTTTGCTTCCTCACCTAACGTATGGAACTGAATTTTTGTTGAATGCCTCGTCGCGTTCACTTGGTAGATTGCGTGTAGCTGTTAACTGTTGCATTAGATGGATATTTAATCTAACGTGGTATTCTGGCGTCTCACACCTTCAACCTCAATTGCTTGGATGCTCATTTTCTAATTTTGTTAAATACCGTTGTTATATAGCGTTGCACAAAATAATAAACACAGCAAAGCCTCTGTATTTGTATCATAAACTTAGACCGTTCCGTAGTTCTCGCGAGAGAAATTTTCAAATATCTCTTACAACTACATCACATTATAGCAATACTTTGTTTGTTCGTGGCATTGTTTACTGGAACCAGCTTCCAGCTCAAGTTAAAGCTTCACGATCTTTAAATGAGTTTCGTAGGGGGTGCATCTTATGGTTGAACACAAGTAATCAATAGTTTGTTTTTAGTTTATAGTCCATTCCAATATGATAAACAAATTTGAAATCTGATTTAGAAATAGTTGTAATATATTAAAATGAATTCTGTACTTCTTCTGATTGTAGAATTTAAAAAGGCTAAGCCTTACTCTACATGTATTATATGATATAAATAAAATAACTGTATGCGATAATTGGCGGGGCATCATGTTACTGTGTATCGTTCTCAAAGTCCTTTGCAAAGTGATCCTTAACCAGATACAGGAGAAGATTGATGCAACTCTCCGACTGCAGCAAGCAGGATTCCGTGGCGGACGATCCTATGTGGATCATATTGTCACGCTCCGTATCATCCTGGAGCAAATCAATGAATTCCAAGAGTCTCTCTACCTGGAGTTCATTGATTACGAAAAAGCTTTCGACCGTCTCAATCACGGAAACATGTGGGAAGTCCTCAGGCGCAAGGGTCGCGCTGAGAAAATCATCAGCCTCATTGAAGCACAGTACATGGCATTTTCGTGCACAGTACTGCACAACGGTGTTTTGTCCGATGCCATCCGGGTCGTTGCTGGAGTGGAAAAATAAAAAATTGGAGGCATCTCTTCAGATCAAAGCATTTTTGGTCCCATTTCAGGACCCAAATAAGTGGGAAAAATTTGTGCACGATTGATTATGTCCACGTTTTGCGCATCGCGTTTGAATTTTGTATGGGATTTTACATGGGAAAATACACTTTTTTGCATTTCTCTCATGGCAAGCTCGAATTTATCTAAAACCATGTAACCGATTATGTGAAAACATAGCCTAGGGTGTCCTGAAAAACTTTGTCGAAGACCACGAAGTGATCTAATGCTCATAAAAAAAAAAGTTATAGCGTTGGCATTGCTTGCCGAAACAGCATGATTTTGTTGCTATTGTTATTCCTTTGCATGTAGAAACATAAACACATGCACGCGGTTCGTTGGTTATAACTATTTTCACAAGCATCGGATCGCTTTGCGGTCTTCGACAAAGTTTTTCAGAACATCCTAGGCTATCATTATACATTATCGGTTGCGAAGTTTCAAACAAACTTTTTCAACTTATGACAAAAATGCAAATTTTGCACGGATACTCAGGACCCGAAACGGAACCAAAAACACTTGATCTGAGAAAACGGTTCCGGTGACCCACGCTGTATACTACACCGCTACTATTCCTCATCATAATTGAATCAAAATCATCAAAATACCGTCAAGGCACCATTCACCGTGGATCTAAGACGATTCGGGGCAAATAAGGGCTGTCATTTGACACTAGTCTTATAAACATTGTTGGTGCCGCTTTTAATTGCCTTCATTATAGTGTAACTAGTCTCTGTTGCGCCCGCTCAGCCCATAAAACCCTTACCCAATTCTCAGGGTCGGCTCATCCACGCCGAGGCAATTTCGAGGAATGAAGAAATGGTAAAAGAAGGAATATTTACTTTTTACGGCGGTTTATTAAAAAAAGGCCCTATCGTCCCTAACGTCCCTAGCTGATTCCTACCAGTACACTCTACTTACAATTTGTGTGGGTGTCAGTGTTGGGCCCGTCGCTGGAAGCTAGCTGGTGGAGTCCTGGGGTAGCGGATCGTAGCCACGCGATCTACACGTGGCCCGCTGGGTCACTGGGGTCGTAACGCCGGCTCACTCCTTTCGGTCCCCACGATGCCGGCTGCCGCACGGTCCTCTATGCTGGATCGCTTCTGTCGGTCCTACTGTCCTCCGGTTCCCGTAAAAGGGGGGAGGGGGGGTCCGTGTCGTTGGATCGCGCCCACACGATCCTTTCGTAGTCCGCTGTGCTGTCAGGGTTTTGTTTAACTTCAGCCGCCGGTGGTCGGCACTCCGGAAATATCCACTCACCAAGTCCCGGTGAACTCCTGCTCTTGGTCCGATGGAACCGATCCTTGCTGCAGGGTCTTGCGTGGTGCCGCCGGGCAGAAAAGTGTACCCAAAAGTGGGAAAATCGGTGGTTCACTACTCCACAAATGTTGCCTGAACTATCGGCTTTGGCACACTCGCTTAAACTCTCTTCTCTTCAAAAATTAACTTTTCGAGATGTGGTCGCTTTTGAGGCTAAAAACCAAGTGAACGAGCGATGGCTCGTTCGCTTCCCAGGAACCGGTGAAAAGGCTTTTTTTCGTAGACCGTGGTCCAGCAGGTTGCCCGATAAGCGGTCGCCAGGGCTGCTATCGCAACTGCCAGCCAACCCAAAATTGCTACCAAAACTGCGGGTGTTATTGTGGGTGTTGTGTGTGGGTAGGCTGTCTACAATTCCTAGGTGTGTTATTTAAATTAACCGTTTGCCGCCTTCTGCCTTCTAGCTGGTATTTCGCATGAACTTAATTTATTTGCATGATAGTTTTACTTAATTTATTGTATATTTTTAGGGTTTTATTCATATTTGATTTTTAATTATTGTTTGTGATTGTCCCTACTAGCTTTCTAAGTGTTCTTCTTTCAACATTTCCTCATATTTATTTAATTTTAATGCTGAGAAAGGTTTCGAGCTCTATGATCAGAGTGGACAAACAAAGGGGTTGGTCACAATAGGTTAAAATTAAAGCAATATCCACAGAAGTAGAAAATTTTTCACAAAATTTGGTGATATAGTACAATTAGTAAAAGGTAGTAGGGTCGCCTTGGTAGGTCACCATTCACCGTGGTAGTAGGGACCCATTCACCGTGTATGAGAAATTTTATTCTACTTTTTTTTTAAAATGATCAAAACAACCCAGCCAAGGGAATTTTCTTCGTTTAAATTCATTTCAAGTAATAACTTGCAAGATTTTATTAGAAAAACGATTGTTCAAATTTTCGATTTTTTCTAGAAATATGGGACAATGGGACGGTAAAGGCTGGGTATGCTGCGCAATTAAGATCCCATTGTGATCCACTAGCAGCAACCTTAGGGAAGATCGGGTAACCAACCCCGGTGGGAACTTTGGTCGTAGGCTGACAGGGAAGGGGGGGTTTGCTTCGGCAAACCTGAGCGTCTGTTCTCCAAGAGGAGCGGCTCACAACAGCGTCTGATCCCCATATTAGGGGCGGCTGATCTACGTCCGAGTGCCAGGGAAGGACTCTAAGCTCAACTGTGCACTATGGTCCTCCGGAAAGTAGGGGGTTGGTGTCAGGCCCTACGAGCCAGCCGTAAAAAACCATTGTAACGGAAAATCAGCAACAGAATAATACGAACCGAGACCAACGGCAACGACCCCAGCGAACAAAAAGGACTTGCGATTGGAAACTCGGTACGTGGAACTGCCGATCTCTCAACTTCATTGGGAGCACCCGCATACTCGCCGATCTACTGAAGGACCGCGGGTTCGGCATCGTAGCGCTGCAGGAGGTGTGTTGGACAGGATCCATGGTGCGAACGTTTAGAGGTAATCATACCATCTACCAGAGCTGCGGCAACACACGCGAGCTGGGAACAGCTTTCATCGTGATGGGTGATATGCAGAGGCGCGTGATCGGTTGGTGGCCGATCGACGAAAGAATGTGCAGGTTGAGAATCAAGGGCCGATTCTTCAACTTCAGCATAATAAACGTGCACAGCCCACACTCCGGAAGCACTGATGATGACAAGGACGCATTTTACGCGCAGCTCGAACGCGAGTACGACCGCTGCCCAAGCCACGACGTCAAGATCATCATAGGAGATTTGAACGCTCAGGTAGGCCAGGAGGAGAAATTCAAACCGACGATTGGTAAGTTTAGCGCCCACCAGCAAACGAACGAAAACGGCCTACGACTCATTGATTTCGCCGCCTCCAAAAATATGGCCATACGTAGCACCTTTTTCCAACACAGCCTCCCTTATCGTTACACCTGGAGATCACCACAGCAGACGGAATCTCAAATCGACCACGTTCTGATTGACGGACGGCACTTCTCCGACATTATCGACGTCAGGACCTATCGTGGCGCCAACATCGACTCCGACCACTATCTGGTGATGGTCAAACTGCGCCCAAAACTCTCCGTCATCAACAATGTACGGTACCGGCGACCGCCACGGTACAACCTAGAGCGACTGAAGCAACCGGATGTCGCCTCAGCATACGCGCAGAATCTCGAAGCCGCGTTGCCAGACGAGGGCGAGCTCGATGAGGCCCCTCTAGAGGACTGCTGGAGTACAGTGAAAGCAGCCATCAACGACGCAGCCGAGAGCACCATCGGGTACGTGGAACGGAATCGACGGAACGAATGGTTCGACGAAGAGTGCAGAACGGTTTTGGAGGAGAAGAACGCAGCGAGGGCGGTAATGCTGCAGCAAGGGACTCGACAGAACGTGGAACGTTACAAACAGAAGCGGAAACAGCAGACCCGCCTCTTTCGGGAGAAAAAGCGCCGCCTGGAAGAAGCGGACTGTGAAGAAATGGAACTGCTGTGCCGTTCCCAAGAAACACGGAAGTTCTATCAGAAGCTCAACGCATCCCGCAACGGCTTCGTGCCGCGAGCCGAAATATGCAGGGATAAAGACGGAGGCCTCTTGACGGACGGATGTGAGGTGATCGAAAGGTGGAAGCAGCACTTCGATCAGCACCTGAACGGCGTGGAGAACGTAGGCACGGAAGCCCACGGAAACGGAAGAAACGACGACGCCAGTGCAGCGGAGGACGGAAATGAACCAACTCCCACGCTGAGGGAAGTTAAGGATGCCATTCACCAGCTCAAAACCAACAAAGCAGCTGGTAAGGATGGTATCGCAGCTGAACTCATCAAGATGGGCCCAGAAAAGTTGGCCACCTGTCTGCATCGGCTGATAGTCAGGATCTGGGAAACCGAACAGCTACCGGAGGAGTGGAAGGAAGGGGTAATCTGCATTGGCGTAACTAGAGGGGGGGCCAGGGAGGCCAGGCCCCCCCCAGAATTCGCCAGGCCCCCCCCAGAAAAAATTTAAGGACTTTATACAGGGTGTTAGGTTCCTGAGTGCAAACTTTTTAAAGAGTGATAGAGGACCATAAATGGAGAAAAAAATTGTTCTACGCATATGGTCAAATCACAACCGTTAGTAGTTATTGAACTTCCTGGGTTTTTGACTCTTATTGCCTTAACTGGGAATAACTTGGAAACAGTCAAACTTATCGAAGTTTTTTGACCCTTATTCGAAAGATTAATGAATTTTCTATCAAATGGCATCTTTGAATCGATTGGTTTAGTTAAATAACTAAGTTTTCTAGAGCAAAATAGCTAAAAATAGTGTGTTTTCATTGGTTTTTGTCAATTATCTTTGAAACATGCGTATTAAATTAAAATTCTTTCTTCGACAAAGTTGTGGCTCCTGTTACACTCTACAATTCATTCTTTGACACCAAACTTCTAGCTCTTATCGTTTTCTTGCAATTTTGATTTAAATGTGCGCCACAATGCGCTAAAAAGTGCTTTCCATGACAGTTGCAAATTTATGATCTGAAATGCAATGTTAAAGTCGAAATTGAAACAAAACGATAAGAGATAGAAGTTTGATGTCAAAGAACGAATTATAGAGTGGAACAGGGGCCACAACTTTACCAAAGAAAGAATTTTAATTTATTACGCATGTTTCAAAGATAATTGACAAAAATAAATTAAAACACACTACTTTTGAGCTATTTGTTCTAGAAAACTTAGTTAACTCAACCAATCGATTCAAAGTTGCCATTTGATATAAAATTCAATAATCTTTCGGATAAGGGTCAAAAAGCTGCGATGAGTTTGACCATTTTCAAGTTATAACCAGTTAAGGCAATAAGAGTCAAAAACAAGGGAAGTTCAATAACTACGTAACGGTTGAGATTTTACCATATGCGTAGAACAATTTTTTTCTCCATTTATGGTCCTCTATCACCCTTTAAAAAGTTTGCACTCAGGAACCTAACACCCTGTATATGGAAATTAGAAAAAAATCTGAAAACAACTGTCGTGGTGACAAACATAGATCTATATTCTCAATTTAGTTGAAAATCGGAGTTTTCGACTAGCGAAGTTGGATTTTTCTCAAAATCCGTGCGTAGTGGTGCGCTGTATAGCAAACAGCTATACAGCGCACCACTTCCGAAGTTAGGTCCGACGCACGGATTTGGAGAAAAATCCAACTTCGCTAGTCTAAAATTCCGGGTTTCAACTACACGTACAGTAATAGAAATTTATTTGGCATAATATGTGTTTACATTGACAGTTATTGGAGACAATTCTCAACTTGACACTCTTTACAAGACCATTGTCCAAAATGGTCTATGTAATTAGTTAGTTTTGTTTGGAAATATTATATAATCCGAATTTTATAAAAAGCAATACTTTGTACATCTTCTTTTTTAAATCGCTGAGAAATTGAATCTAAATGATAATTTACAGGAATTCCTGGATGGGTATCTTTAAGAATCTTTGAATTTTTCTAGTAGCATTACTGCAAAATATGGTTAAGTGCTTCTTTGTGGAAATCAAGTATCATGTGGGGAAAAACTCTGGTTGAATTTGCAATGGAATTCCAGCAAAAGTTTGTGAATTCCTAGTGAGAATACATGTACGTAGCTGAAGCGTAAACGCGAGTGTATTCATTAAAACCATGCTGGAGGCGATTTCTAGTCGGTCACTATTAATTTTTTTTTATGTCGTGGGCCAGGGGTATTTTTGCGTCTATCAAACAACGCACAAATTCAAATGGTCATTGAGGAAGTTTTAATATATTTAAAAGCTGGTGCTGCAAGATGTAATCGTAAGTTTGAAGATATTCATGATTGGACTTGTAAAAGACTTGGTATTCATGAGATAATTGTGAAAGGATTCCTGGATGACTTCTTGGAGAATTTCTCGGCTTCTATGTCCCTCTAAAATTATCTAATAGAATTTCAATACAAATCGCTGGAGGAATTGCTCTAGAAATCCTAAAAAAACCCCTGGGTGAATCCCTGAAAAACATTATGAACGGAACACTGTAATTTTTTAACTAACCGCTGAATAAATTTAAAAAAAAATCCCGAGAGAAATTTCGGAAGAAATCATTACAAGAATTCTCGGAGCAATACCTGCAGGAATCCCTGGAGTAATATGTGAAAGTATACCTAAAGGAATCCCTGGATGAATTCCTGGAGTAATCCGAAGAGCAATTATGCTAGGAATTTCAGGAAAAAAAATCTGAAGAATCATCAGAAATCCCTGTGAATCCTTGGAGGAATTTCTGGATGCATTCCTGGAGGAATCCTTAGAGGAATTCTTCTAGAAATCACAGGAGGAGTTCCTAAATGTATTTCTGGAGGATATCCGGGAGAACCTTCTGGAAAAATTTCATGCGGAATCTCTGGAAAAGTTCCTGGACTAATGCCTGGAGCATTAGGGGTTTTTTTTTTATTATCGTACAAATTGGTATGAAGTTTCTGAAGGTTAATGAAATAAGGTAGGGATCATATATATTTGAAAAACTAAATGGAAAAAAATCAGGGTCGCCTAATTTTCCGGAAAACTCCAGTGAAAATCAAACATTTTCCACAGACACCACCTACTTTGAAAAATCATAGAACGAAGCATCATAGGCACATTTTTTTTTTGTGAAATCATAAGCAAATTTTCTCAGCAATTCCAAGATGGATTTCTGGAGGAAATCCTGGAAAATTTTTTGGACATATTCCTGGCGGATTCCCTGGAAAAGTTAATGGATTGATTGATTGATTTGTCTTTTTTAAAGAGACTTTAAGCCCTTGGCTCCAAAGTTAAGGCGAAACTGGAAGCATTTTCTCATTTTTTTTTGGTTTTTGATTTTTCATTAAAAACAAAGCAATTTTTTCAAAATCGGTTTTCGTGCACATGTAGAGTATGGATCAAGGTATCTTCTATTTTTTTTTTGTGGTGGAAAATGTTTTGCATTTTTGCAGAAACCATTTTTTGTGAAATTTCGTTCAAAAATGGTTTCTGCAAAAACGAAAAATATGTTCAACCACAAAAAAATTCAGGGGATACCTTGATCCATACTCTACATGTGTACGAAAACCGATTTTGAAAATATTGCTTCGTTATTTAATGAAAAATCGAGAATTAAAAAGTGAGGAAATGCTTCCAATTTCTCCAATTTTTCCAGGGATGCAGAAGTTCCTGGAGTAATGCCTGGAGCATTAGAGAAATTTTTGATGAAATTCCCAGATAAATTTCTAGAAGAATTCCCAGAGGGATTTCTGGAGGAATTTCAGGAGGAATTCTTGGAGGAATCTCACGGAAGAATTCTTAGAGGAATCCCTGCAGGAATTTCTGGTATATTCTTGGAGGAATTTTTGGTGGAATTTCTAGAAGAACCCGTGAAATAACTCCTGGACGAATTTCTAGAGGAATCCCTGGAGTTGAAATCCATGGATTAATTCCTAGAGGAAACCTGAAAGAATTTCCGGAGGAATCCCTTGGAAAACTTCCTATAGAATTTCCTGAAGAATCTCCTGAAAGAATATTGGATGCAATCTCTAAAGGATTTCCTGCAGAAATGCCTGGAGGAATGCTGTAGGAATTTCCGAAGAAATTCCTGGAGGGATTCCTGGATCAATTTTTGAAGAAATTCCTGTAAGAATTTCTGAAGAAATACCTACGGTAAATCTTGGTGGAATTTCTTGAGGAGCCCCTGGAGACACTGCGGTAGTAATTTCTGAGGAATTCCCAGAGAAACTCCTAAAGGAATTCCTATATGAATTCCTGAAGGACTTTCTGAAGGAATTCCTGGGGTATTTCTGAAGAAACCTCATAAGGAATTCCCGCAAAATTTCTTAGAGAAATTTCTACAAAAATTCTTGAAAAAATCCCTGGAGATATTCTTGGAAAGAACCCTGGAGAAATCCCTGAAACAAATTTCTGGAGGAACCTTAGGAGGGATTCCTGGAGGAACTTCCGGACAAGTTCCAGGTGGAATTTCAGGAGGAATTTCTGGACAAATCTTTATAGGAAATCTTGGGGAAATTCCATGGAACTATTCATGGATGAATTCCAGGAGGAATCCCTTAATCAATTCTTTGAGGAATCCTTCAACGAATTCCTGGAAGAATCTCTAGAGGAATTCTGGAAGGAAACCATGAAGAAATTTCTGAATATATTCATAGAGAAATTCCTTAAGAAATTCCTTAAGAAATTCCTAGAGAAATTCCTAGAGGAATTCTGAGAGGAATTTCTAATGGAGTTCCAGGAGAAATTTCCAGAGGAATTTCTGGAGGACTTACAGGAGCAATTTCAGAAGGAATTTCTGGAAGAATTACTGGAGAAATCATCGAAGGAATTTCTGGAGGAATCCATGAAATAATTCCTGGAGGAATGTGTAGAGGAAACCGCGGAGAAGAAATTCCTGGATTGATTCTTGGGGGAAACCCTGGAAGGATTTCTGGAGGCATTCCTGGAACAATTCCTGAAGGAATTGCTGTACGAGTTTCCGAAGAAATTCCTGGAGGAATTCCTGGATCCATTCCTGAATAAATTATCGAAAGTATTCCTGAAGAAATACCTGGGGTAATTTTTGGTGAAATTCGTGGTAGAACTCCTGGAGGAGTCCGTGGAGAAATGCCTGGATTAAATCCTGGAAGAATGCCAGAAGGAATACCTGGAATAATTCTTGAATAAATTCCAGAAAGAATTTGTGGGGAAATTTTTAAAAGAATCCCTTGATGATTTCCTGGAGGATTCCTGAAAAAATATTTGAAGGAATTCCTAGAGATATCTCAGGAGGAAATCATTCAGGAATCCCAGGAAGAATTACTGGAATATTTCTTGGACAAACTCCGGGAGGAATTCTTGAGGTAATTTCTAAATGAATCCCTGAAGGATTTTCTAGATAAATTCTTGGAGAAATTGTGGAAGTAATTTCTGAAGGAATCCTGGATTAATGCCTGGAGGAATCCCTATAGAAATCTCTGGAGGAACTTATGGAGGAATGCCTGGAGTAACCCCTGGATAAATTCCTGGAGAAATGCCTGTATCAATTCCTGGAGGAATCTCTCGAGAAATTCCTTAAGAAATCCCTGGAGGAAACCCTGGGGAATTTCCTTTAAAAATCCCTGGAGAAATTCCTGGACTAATGCCTGGAGTAATCTCTGGATACATTTCTAGATGAGTTCCTGGTGCAGTTTTCAGAAGAATTCTGGGAGCAATCTCCTGGAGTTTGGAGTTTTTAGAAGAACTCCCGAAGCAATCTCTAGATGAATTGCTGGAGAAATCCCGGGATGAGTCCATGGAGAAACTCCCAGGAGAAATTTCTAAAGAAACCTCTTGGAAAATTCCTAGAGGAATCCTTAGAGAAATTTCTAGAGAAATTCTTGGAAGAATCCCTGGGCAAATTCTTTGAAAAATCCCTGGAGGAATCCCTGAAGCAATTTCTGGAGAAACCTCAGGAGGAATGCTTGGAAAGTTCTGGACAAATTCCTGCAGGAAGTTCTGGATGAATTCCTTGCGGAATCCAGGAAGAAATCCTCGATTAATCTGTAAGGCATTTTTTGTGGAATCCCTTGGAACTATCCCTGGAAGAATTCTTGAATGAATTCCTGGAGGAATCTCGAGAGAAATTCTGGAAGCAGTTAATGGAGGAATTTCTGAAGAAATTCCAAAAGAAATTTCTGAAGAAATTCCAAAAGAAATTTCTGAAGAAATTCCAAGAGAAATTTCTGAAGAAACTCCAAGAGAAATTTCTGAAGAAAATCCAAGAGAAATTTCTAGAGGAATTCCCAGAGGAATTTTTGGAGGAATTCCAGGAGGAATTCCTGAAGGAATTGCGGTAGTAATTTCTGAAGGAATTCCTATGGACTTTCTGAAAGGGATTCTTGGGGTAATACTTAAGTAACCTCTTGAGGAATTCCTGGAGGCATCCTGAATTTCTAGAGAATTACTTGGAAGAATCCCTGGGGGAATTCTTGCAAAAAAAAACCTGGAGGAATCCCTGAAACAATTTCTGGGAGAACGTCAGGAGGAATTCCTGGACAAATCTCTATAGGAAATCTTGGGGAAAATCCGTGGAACTATTCATGGAAGAACTGCAGGAGGAATCCCTAAATGAATATCTTGAGAATCCCTGAATGAATTCCTGGAAGAATCTCTAGAGGAATTCTAGAAGGAATCCATGGAGAAATTTCTGAAGGAATTCCTGGAGTAATTTTTAGAGGAATTCAGAAAGGAATTTCTGGTGGAGTTCCAGGAGGATTTTCTGGAGGAATTACTGCAGGAATCATCGGTGGAATTCCTGGAGGGATCCATGAAATAAATCCTGGAAGAATGTGCAGAGGAAACCCTAGAGAACAAATTCCTGGAAGAATTTTCGGGGGAATTCATGGAAGAATTCCTGGATCCAAACTTGAATAAATTCCTGGAGTAATTCCTGAGGAAATACCTGGGGTAATACCTGGAGAAATTCTTGGTAGAACTCTTGCAGAAGTCTCTGGAGAAATGCCTGAATGAAATCCTAGAGGCATGCCAGGAGGAATACCAGGAATAATTCTTGAAAAAAATCTGGGAGGAATCTGAAGATTCATTCCTGATGAAATACAAATTTTGATTTCTGAGGGAATTCCAGGACGATTTTCTGAAGAATTCTCAGGGGAAATACTGAAGAAACCGCTGAAATTCCTGAGGAAATCCTGAAATTCTGGATTTATTCCTGCGCGAGTTTCTGAAGGAATCCCAATAAGAGTTCTTCTAGAAATGTTTAAAATAATCTCGGAATTCGTTTTTGTAAGAAAAACAGTAGAAATTTCCGGTGAATCCCTGGAGGAACTCTTGAAGTAATTTATGAAGAAACCCGATGAGGAATCCCGGAAGCAAGCCCCATTAGGAACTCTTTTTGGAATCTCAGGAGAGTTTTCTTAGCGAATACCTGGAAGAATTTTTGTAGGAATATTCCTGGATAAAAAAATGAAGAAATCAATGTCTGCAGTAATTGTTGAAGGAATACTAGGATCCCTAGTGGAGCGGACCTGGTGGGATGGTTAGAACACTTGACTATCACGCCGAGGACCTGGGATCGAATTCCGCTCCCGACAAACTCGCAAAATGTGAGTTCTTCCTTCGGAAGGGAAGTAAAGCGTGGGTCCCGAGATCAACTAGCCTAGGGCTAAAAAATCTCGTTAATACAGATACAAAAAAACTAGGATCCCTAAAGATTTTTTGTACAAATTCTTCAAGCAATTCTTGGAGTGTTTTTTAAGAATCTCTAAGTAAAATTTTCTAAAAGAATTTCTGAAAACATTCCTGCAGAAATACTTCGAATCATTCCAGATGTAATTATTGGTGAATCTCTTGTGGAATTTTGGAAGGCATATATGGAGATATCCCTGTAGAAATCTCTGAATACCTGCAGAAATACCTTAAAGGATTTCTGGAGAAATTCCTGAAGGAAACTGCGAAAAAAGCACTGGAACAATTACTGGAGGAACCTCTAAAGATATCCCAAGACAAATCCCCGAAAAAATGTCTAGTGGAATCCCTAGATGAATTCTTGATTGAATTTCTGGAAGAAGCCAAGATGGAATCACTGAATTAAGCTATGGAAAAAAATCTTGGAGGAATTGTTCGTACTCATATAGTTTACAAAACTATGAACAAATCTGAAACAGTCATTTTGATTACTCAAAACTACAATACTGATTTGCATATTCACATATCGGGCGCCCATCCCGCTTAAAATTCATCTCAGGTCAGGCCCCCCCTGGGCCCCCTCCAGAAAAAAATCCTAGTTACGCCAATGGTAATCTGCCCCATTCACAAGAAAGGCGACCATTTGGAATGTGAGAACTTCAAGGCGATCACTATTTTGAATGCTGCCTACAAAGTGCTATCCCAGATCATCTTCCGTCGTCTGTCACCTAAAACAAATGAGTTCGTGGGAAGTTATCAAGCCGGTTTCATCGACGGCCGGTCGACAACGGACCAGATCTTTACCGTACGGCAAATCCTCCAGAAATGCCGTGAATACCAGGTCCCAACGCACCACCTGTTCATCGACTTCAAAGCGGCATACGATAGTATCGACCGCGCAGAGCTATGGAGAATCATGGACGAAAACGGCTTTCCTGGGAAGCTGACTAGACTGATTAAAGCAACGATGGACGGTGTGCAAAACTGCGTAAGGGTTTCGGGTGAACTATCCAGTTCATTCGTATCTCGCCTGGGACTGCGACAAGGTGACGGACTCTCATGTCTACTCTTCAACATCGCGCTGGAAGGTGTGATGCGACGAGCCGGGCTCAACAGCCGGGGAACGATTTTCACAAAATCCGGTCAATTTGTGTGCTTTGCGGACGACATGGACATTATCGCTAGAACATTTGGAACGGTGGCAGAACTGTACACCCGCCTGAAACGCGAAGCAGCAAAGGTCGGACTGGTGGTGAATGCCTCAAAAACAAAGTACATGCTGGTAGGCGGAACCGAACACGACCGGATCCGTCTGGGTAGTAATGTTACGATAGACGGGGATACTTTCGAGGTGGTGGAGGAATTCGTCTACCTCGGATCCTTACTGACGGCTGACAACAACGTGAGCCGTGAAATTCGGAGGCGCATCATCAGCGGAAGTCGGGCCTTCTACGGGCTCCAGAAGAAACTGCGGTCGAAAAAGATTCACCCACGCACCAAATGCACCATGTACAAAACGCTAATAAGACCGGTGATCCTCTACGGGCACGAGACATGGACCATCCTCGAGGAGGACCTACAAGCACTCGGAGTTTTCGAGCGACGCGTGCTAAGAACGATCTTCGGCGGTGTGCAGGAGAACGGTGTATGGCGGAGAAGGATGAACCACGAGCTCGCTGCACTTTATGGCGAACCCAGCATCCAGAAGGTGGCCAAAGCCGGAAGGATACGGTGGGCAGGGCATGTTGCAAGAATGCCGGACAACAACCCTGCAAAGCTGGTGTTTGCAACGGATCCGGTTGGCACAAGAAGGCGTGGAGCGCAGAGAGCACGATGGGCGGACCAGGTGGAGCGTGACTTGACGAGCATTGGGCGCGACCGAGGATGGAGAGCGGCAGCCACAAACCGAGTATTGTGGCGTACTATTGTTGATTATGTCTTGTCTTAATGATGTTGAACAAATAAATGTATGTATGTATGGGACAATATGGGGCACGGTGAATGGAGACCATTGATTTTTAGGGTACCCATTCACCGTGCCTTTTTGTTTCAATTAAAAAGTACTTTCTTGTTAAACTTGCTTCGGTAATGCAAAATACATACCTAATATGTGAATTTAATTGCTTCTTGGTGGAATAAAAACGTTACTACATTTAGTTTATCGCTTAAATCACCTTAGCGCAGTTTTCGTTTTTTCACTATGAATGCAGTGAACGAGCAGAAACCCGCTTCATTTAAACACACTTTAGTGTCAAAATGATACTTTTAAATGTTTCTAATGAGCGTTTTGACATGGTAACAATACATTAGTGTTGTATTGTTGAAATTGAAGGGAAATTGTCATATCATTCAATCATAATATGGAAATAATGAAAAAATATTCGAAGGCACACGGTGAATGGAGCCCCCACGGTGGATGGCGCCTTGACGGTAATCAAAATCCGAATTTTTAACTCGAACGTGAAATCTGTGCTGCTATACGCCAGTGAAACCTGGTGTGTATCAGTGGAGAACACTCAACGGCTGCAGGTCTTCATCAATAGATGCCTGCACGGTGCTTCATTTACCGTTATTATCAAAAAAAATATACCATCAAAACCTGAAACGCCATTCTCTTTCTTCATCATTCCTACACCTCTGGACAAATTTTTAAAAAAATCGTTAGACGAAATTTTGAATTACGCCCTTTTAAAGGGCCTAACCCCTAAAAATCAGGGTTTCTATAGAACAACATCATATTTCATAACAGAAGCATGTATCTGCCATCAAAATTTGAAGCGCCATTCTCTTTCTTTATCATTTCTACACCTCTGAACAAATTTTGAAAATAATCGTTTGACGAATTTTTGAGTTACGCCCTTTTAAAGGGCCTAACCCCTAAAAAATGAGGGTTTCTATAGAAAAACATCATATTTCATAACAGAAGCATGCTTCTGACAACAAAATTTGAAACGCCATTCTCTTTCTCTATCATTCCTTCACCTCTAGATAAATTTTGAAAATAATCGTTGGACGAAATTTTGAGTTACGTCCTTTTAAAGGGCCTTACCTCTAAAAAAATAGGGGTTTCTATAGAATACCATCATATTTCATAACAGAAGTATGCTTCAAAAGCCAAAATAATGAACAGTATCATTAATAATGCTGTAATACTATGCACTAATATTGAATGCATTGTGTATAAAAATTAGCCATAACGCCAGTATAAGGGAAGTATTCTTTAACCTGTAGGATACGGACGTTGTTGGCTTCATTTACTATTATAGCCAGAACAACATACAATGAAAAACATAAACGACAGTTCATTTACTTTTTCATTTATATAGTTAATGCACACCCATAAACTGAATTTCAAAAATAATGTTGGTCAAATTCTCCAGTTACGCCCATTTGAACGTCACAAGTACATATAGTAGAATTATTATAAAACTTAGTTTCATTTAATCACGTTTATTCTTCGGTAACGTAGTTTAGCAGTTAAATATAGAACTATCATTACAATTGATCATCTCAATCCTTAGTTTTGTATGTTTATTAATTGAAAACAGCAATCACCATTAAATCTAACGAATGAGATAGGCACATGCCATCGCTTGTTTTGTCTTTAAAAAAGCAATACAAAAAACTTACGTCCCACGCTAAGAATGGCAATTGATACAAACATGATTGCTTCCTACATGTTTGAAAATACTTCCCTTATATTAGCGTAATGGCCAATTTGTATACAAACATCAATACAAATAGCCAATATTGACGCATAGTATCAAATTGTAGCATTATTAATAATACGTTTTATTATTTGGGACTTCAAGGCATGCTTTTGTTACGAAATATGATGATTTTCTATAGAAACCCTGATTTTTTAGAGGTTTGGCCCTTTAAAAGGGCGTAACTCAGAATTTCG
Organism: Aedes albopictus; assembly: GCF_035046485.1. NCBI lineage: Eukaryota > Metazoa > Arthropoda > Insecta > Diptera > Culicidae > Aedes > Aedes albopictus. The sequence continues at coordinate 19,279,960 of NC_085137.1, forward strand.
TCCAACAATTATTTTAAAATTTGTTCAGAAGTGTAGGAAAGATAAAGAAGGAGCAAGGAGTTTCAGGCTTTGATGGCAGAAGCATGCTTCTGTTATGAAATATGATGGTATTCTATAAAAACCCCTATTTTTTAGGGGTAAGGCCCTTTAAAAGGGCGTAACTCAAAATTTCGTCTAACGATTATTTTAAAAATTTATCCAGAGGTGTAGGAATGATAAAGAGAGAGAATGGCGTTTCAAATTTTGTTGGCAGAAGCATGCTTCTGTTATGAAATATGATGTTTTTCTATAGAAACGCTCATTTTTTAGGGGTTAGGCCCTTTATAAGGGCGTAACTCAAAAATTCGTCAAACGATTATTTTCAAAATTTGTCCAGAGGTGTAGAAATGATAAAGAAAGAGAATGGCGCTTCAAATTTTGATGGCAGAAACATGCTTCTGTTATGAAATATGATGTTTTTCTATAGAAACCCTGATTTTTAGGGGTTAGGCCCTTTAAAAGGGCGTAACTCAAAATTTCGTCTAACGATTTTTTTAAAAATTTGTCCAGAGGTGTAGGAATGATGAAGGAAGAGAATGGCGTTTCAGGTTTTGATGGTATATTTTTTTGATAATAACGGTAAATGAAGCACCGTGGCCTGCGGTATATAATTCGTGCATGATGGCCTCACAATTGGATCTCCAACGTGGAGCTCCATCGTCGATGTCGTCAAAAGCTGATAGCGACATAAATTCGGGAGCGAAAGTGGAGGTGGGTCGGCCACACTCTATGCAGGGGCGGAAACGTAATCTGCAAGCAAGCGTTAGATTGGAACCCAGCAGGACATCGCCGCAGCAGAGGCAGACCCAGAGGTTCATGACGGCGCAGCCTCAACAACGAAATCAAGCAAGTAGACAGAAATTTGACCAGGCCACAGGTCAAGGCGATGGCTGGCAATCGCCCAGGATGGAAATCTTTCAATTCGGCCCTCTGCACCACCGTGGGTGCCCAGGACTGAAAGTAAGTAAATTTCTGTGCCTGTCATTGTGAGGTAAGTACAACAATTCATACACCATGCCCAGGGAGTCGAAAAAATGTTCCCGACCGGAACTTGAATCGAACCCGTCGTCTCCGGATTGGTGATCCATAGCATTAACCACTAGGCTAAATGAAGACCCCTAACTAGTGGGGTTACCTATCCAAACTTTCACCGTTCCATTTGTAATCTGATCAAAAACTGCCTACCAGTCAGATTTTGTATGACAAGTCCCATATTTGTCCGCATAGTTATATCTAACTTTTCTCACGAAAATCCATACCCCACGCCTTGCGATTGTTGTCCCAATCATAACAATTTTCTGCTCTCTTCGTGATTGCAATGATGGCACAAAACCCACGTAAAGCGATTTTATTCACGTTTTCTCATTTTCTTCGCCAAATTGAAGTTCATGATCATCATTTTTCATCTTTCATTTTTGTGAACTTTTCATTTCGGGCTCACTCACGCGCGCGCGCGCGCGCCCGCAACTCTCTCAAGCTAAACTACAAGCGAACCAATTGCACCGATGGAAATGCGCGCGCAAACGACAGCACATTTTACCCTAGACTGCATCAGCCACTACCAACGAGCGGCGAAAACAAAACTCTTTTGCTCTTTGGCTTGGTCGGTCGGCTCGGATAATGCAGTCAATTTTTCATTGGAAACATCACGCAGCTCTTCAACCCCTGCCCGGATGGCGGCGCGGACAGCATTAGTTCGACAGAATACGATTTTCCTTTTGTTTGAGTTTTCCTTTTTTTTGCAATTAACAATTTCGGAGAAAAGGTAGGTACACGTTTTTGAGAGCTTGTTATGGAAAGCGAAAACCGATTTACCTCCAAAGGGGGTCCTCCACTACTGACTGCACTGCACTGTTCGTCCATTTGCGGCAGGTTTATGGGAACATGCAGGGCCCGGCCCGCGTGACCCATCCGAAAGTGGAATCCGCGTTTGATCTTCAGTTGATCCAGAAATCGCATTTCCCCGCGCGAAGTTCCTGTTTCTCGAAGTAAGCCGATTTCACTTGCACTATCTAAATCGAACAAGAGAGACCTTGGACTAGGTGATCAGCTTCCCAAGATATGCAAATCGTTCGGAACCGGTTGGCGAAACGCGATGGTCGGTAAAACTGGAGCAAGTCCAGCGTACATATGTACAATTCGATGGGGAGATGCGTGATATCCAGAGGGGCAATCTCACGCGTGCTAGCAACGATGCTGTTCCGGCGGATTTCTAACTACGCGAGGGTATCATAATCGATTAATTACACGCTCCAGCTAATCAGGTTGTCTTCGGCGAAGCATGCTTAGGGCGGTGACCGCAAATGATATGATTGATGACCGGTGTAAGGAAATTGGACTCGTGACAGAACTAATTGCCGTGTTGGAAGAAAAAAGTCAGCTGTTTTTGATGTGGTCAAACATGTGATGCGCAGCCGATGGGGCGAACATCCTGCCATCGACCTAGTTATGCTTTAATGTGATTGAAACTTTCACCAATAGCTTATTTAGTATATTTCGATTTAAATTTTATCGTATTATGAAGGTTGTCAAGTTAATTTGCTAAATATACCAATGTAAATTAGCACGGTAAAGACTGGTTATTTGGCGCAATTCAGATCCCATTGAGATCCATTAGCCTCTACCCAGCAACTCCGATCTCGGCATTCTGTAAGTGTTATGTTAAGGGTTTCTTATCGACGCTCGAGTTCCAGGGAAGGACTCTTAGCTCAACTGTGCACTATGTCCCTCCGCAAAGTGCTGATCTCTCAACTTCATTGGGAGCGCTCGCAAACCAGCCGATCTACTAAAAAGCAGCGGATTCGTTCGTCATCGTAACCCTGCAGGAGGTGTGTTGGACAGGATCCATGGTGCGAACGTTTAGAGGTAATCACAACCCCCCCGTAACTTGACAGATGAGCTCAGTTTCGCGTACCTACTTGCAAATCGCAGATGTCGCTACTGTTCGTAAACAACGGGTCCATCCTTCACTGACGCAACAATTTTTGTCCATGCGAAAACACCTTTTTGTTTCGTGGTGAGTGGAAGCCAACAAGAGGCTAGCGTTTCGTATCAAAAGGACGTATTCAACAGAAGCGCAAAAGCGAATGTTCATTAAATTGATATTATTTTGATTTTTCTTTTTGTTGTTGTAAGAAATGTAATAAAATCACATGTTTAAATGGTCTTCCATATTAATTGGTGACTGCGCATGCTAGACCAAACCGAAGATCAAACTCGAAAAAAAACATCTGCAAATTATTATTTTTAACTTCCATTTTGGCTTGGCCACCAGATATGTAACTGTAAAATGTTAGCATAAGTAACCTAATTTATTACTTGCTGGTGCTTAATAACTGCACTAGAAGAAAACATGAGTTTCTTATTAATTTTATGAAAACCGACTATTTTACCTTTACTTGTTTTATAGATATAATTTTCGCTTCTAGTAAAAAAAAATCATCATGCCGCACTTAATTTCCATTTTGTACCACAAAAAAGCGGAAACAACAAATAAAGGTTTCTGGTTAATGTTTTAATATTTTTGCTCGGTTTGTTATTGTCGGTTTTCGTCCTTTTCAAAAGTAGCGCTTGCCGCTTTGAATCTGACAGTACCACCCGGACCAAAATTTTTAGGTACGCTGACGTTGTTCGGCAGCTGTCAAGAAGCTCCCGGGTTGGGTAATCATATCATCTAGCTGCAGCGACACACGCGAACTGGGAACATCTTTCATCGTGATGGGTGATAACACAGATAACATACATCCAGGCTAGAGCAAATTTCAATCAGAAAGTTGTGTAAGGATTTGAATCTTCACTTGAGTAAGGTTGCAAACCAATACACGATGAAGACACTAACGCCACCAAACACCATATTGCCACAGTCAGTGGTGAATTGAAACATTTCCAGTGGTGAATTAAATTTGTATGGGATATTAACCGATTGCAACGCCACGATGATGGCACTTGTGTTGCCGATTTCAAATGGCCGTTAAATTCCGTACACAGTTTCGGAACTGGACTTGGATGTCTGTTCTCTGTGGTGATAAGCAAAGGCGCGATTGGTGGCCGATCGACGAAAGAATGTGCAGGTTGAGGATCAAGGGCCGATTCTTCAAGTTCAGCTTAATCTATATGCACCAGCACAGCCCACACTCCGGAAGTACTGAGGATAAGGAAGATAAGGAGTATGACCACTGCACAAGCCACGACGTCAGGATCATCATAGGAGATCTAAACGCTCAGATAGGCCAGGAGGAGGAATTCAGACCGTCGATTGGAAAGTTCAGCACCCTCTAGCTGACGAACGAAACGGCTTATCGATTTCGCCGCCTCCAAAAACATGGTTATATGTAGCACCTTCTTTCTATCACAGCCTCCCTTATCGTTTCTCCTGGAAATCACCACAGTAGACGGAATCGTAAATCGACCAAGTTCTGATTGTCGGTCGGCACTTCTCTGACATAACCGACGTCTAGACCTATCGTGGTGTTCTAACATCGGCTTTGGCAACTAACGGGTGATAGTCAGACTGCGTGCAAAACTTTCCGTCATCAACAACGTACGGTACCAGCGACTGCCACGATATAACCTAGAGCGACAGAAGTAACCAAATGTCGCCTCAGCATACGCAGAATCTTGACAAAGATGAGCTCCTGTGGCCCATCAAGAGTACTGCTAGAGTACATTAAAACGACGCTGCCGAGAGCCCTATCGGGTACGTGGAAAGAAGTCAACTGGACTAATGGTTCAACGAGGGGTGTAGATCGCAGCATGGGCGGTAATGCTGCAGCAAGTATCCCGGCAGAACGTGGAACGCTACAAACAGAAACGTAAACAGCAGACTCCCGCTCACGCCGCCTAACAAGATATCCCACGAGTCACGACGATGAGAAAACGACAATTATTTTTCTCGCCAACACCTCACGCCAGTACGTTTAGACCTGATAGCAATACTATCGTGTGCAGCATAGTTGTCCCCAGGGATAGCATTCCGCACTGAAAATGTGCACAGTAAAGCTTATTTTCATATTAAAACCGCGCACACTTGCACTCACACTGAGGAGCATGCCATCCCTGGTTGTCCCATGTTAATATAGGAATTCCTATATAGAACGGTAGAATAAGAGTGGTAATTTTTAGGCAGTTTGCATTGTTTCTTGTAAAATTCTGACGTTTTTTTAGGGATTTTTATGAATCTTTTGCAAATTTGTTTATGGTTTATGGTTTTGGTTTGTTGGTTGTTTATGGAGAAACTTTTCCCCTGAATTTCTTTTGAAATTCCTCCCTCCAAGCTCTAGAGAAACCTCCAGGAATTTTATCAAGATTTTTTTTATAGAAAACTTCCATGCTTAAGAAACTTCTCCCATTAATTATTGCAGAAAGTTCTAAGCTTAAAACCATCCTCGAATTCCAGACATTCTTACAGCGGTATTTTTGATAAAATCGAGAGTTTAGAACTCCTGCATAAATTTCTTCAAAAAATCTTTCAAATATTCTTACAGAAATATTTGTCAGGGATGCTTTAAGCACAGACAAACAGACGTAACACTCTTCAAAACAGCTTGGCACATGCATTTAACGATCAATTCAAATTTCATTTGATTTGCGCGATTGTTCCACCAGAGGCGCTAGTGTTCGATCGCTTTGACGTTTGCCAGTGTACACGTTGCTGAATGATGCAAACGAAAATTACAGGCAATTTGTGTAGTAGTGTTCGTGTTAGCAAAACGTCAATTCGAAATTCATCATGGCCGACAGTGTCGCGCGCGGTTCTACCAATAGGTGGCAGTGTGCTCATGAAAATGACACCGGACAAAAGTTGTTGATGAATTTCCTCTAAGAGTTACGTCTGTTTGTCTGTGCTTTAAGATAACTCACCAGCTATTCGTTAGGATATATCTCCAAAGTCCCCATTAGAAATTCATCCAGAGATTTCTTTACGAATTTCTCCAGAGGTCTCCCTTGTATGGATTCCTTCTAAAATTGCCCCATTGATAAAATGCGTCACGAGAAAAATTGTCCATTTTAAACCACCCGTCCCGAGGGGACTATGGCATACATTTTGTAAGGGACCTCTAAATTTTGTGTATGGGTCGTCACACTTTGCTGATCTTTCCTTCCTCCTAAAAGCATGGCGTAATTTATAGATGTTTCCCCTTCAGAAATATTCCTTCATAAAGTAATCCAAGGGTTCTGTCAGGAATTCCTGCATCGGTTCCTTCAAAGATTAATTCAAGGATTCTTCAATAAGTTGCAGAAATTCAGAGATTCCTTCAGGAGTTCCTCTGGGTATTCTTGTATGTATTTTCTCTGAAATTCTTCCAAAATTTCATTCAAAGGTACATTTAGGAATTGCTCTAGAAAACTACTAAATAAATTCTTTTGAAATTTCTCTTTTTTCTATTATATTTTGCAGAAATGTTTCTCTATGTTTTCTTCCAGCATTTCCCAAAGAACTTTCACGACTTCATCCGAGTATTCTAGCAGAAAATCTATTAGTTTTAATAGAGGATTCCTCCAAGAATTTCTTCGTCTTAAGGTTTCTCAAGCAATGTTCCCAGTCCCAGGTATCACTAAATTACTTAATTTCTTCAGCAAGTCATCCTAAGATTTCTTCGAGAACTTTCTGAGATTGTTTCAGATATTTCTCCAGAACTTTTTGAAATAATATCTTCAGAGATTTATACAGATATTAAACCTTCTGTTTATTCAAAAATTCCTTCAAGGATTCTTTCAGAAGTTCCTCCACGGATTCTTTCTGAAACTTCTTCTGAAACTTCTTCAGAAATTCCTTTAAGAAATATTTCCAGAGACTCCTTCGGTAGTTTAAGGGTTTTTCCATAAATATCAGCAAGGGATTTCAACATAAACTCACCTAGAGTTTTTTCAGAAATTCTTCAGCCATTCTTTCGGAAATTCTTCCAAAAGCTTCTCCAGGAATCCCTTGGGATTTTTTGTCAGAGACTATTGAAGAAAATTCTAGAAGGTTTCTTGGTACTACTCCTGCGGTACCTTTAGAAATATCCCCTGTGATTCCTTCAGAAGATCCTCCAGGTTTTCGTTCATATATTACTTCAGATTTTACAGAAGTACTTCATAATATTATACAAAAAAAATATTTTTTTTTGTCAAGGATTCCCTGAAGGATTTTCTAAAGGAATTACTGGAGACACATCTGGAGATTCCAAGAATTGTTTTTTTTTTATTTTAATATTTCCCGAAGAGAATCCTGAAAAAAATCTCTGAAGCAATTTCTGAAGTAATCTTTCTGTAGGTATCTCTGGAGAATACCTGGAAGAATACCTTCTGGAGTAAATTTTATGATAAATTTTGGAAGAAATCCAAGGAGAAATTCCTGAAGAAGTTTCTGAAAAAAATTAGAAAGAGATTTCCAAAGGACACTCTTGAGGAATTTCGTAAGTAAATCTCGGAAAAATTACTGAAGGAATCTTTGAAATATTTTCTGCAGGAATTCGTGCAGAAACTGCAGACAAAGTAAATAGAGGAGTTCTTGAATAACTCCCTGAATACATTTCAGAAGTGATTATTGGAGTATGTCCTAAAGCAAGACCTGGATAGCTGCCGGAGATACTTCTGGACGAGTTCATAAAAGAATTTCTTGCAAATTGTCTGAAGGTTGAAGTGAACAAAAATTCCTGAAATATTTCTTAAACAACCGCTAGAGGAGCTTTCGGAGGAAACCTATCAGAAATTTGAAACAAATCTGGAAGAATCACTGAAGGAATCACTAAAAATCGTTTTCAAAGATATTTAATTTTTCGAAGGAATCTCTAAAAGAATGTCCGGAAAACTGGAAAATGCTTCGCAGTAATTCCATGAAGATTTTTTTGAGATGTCCCTCCCAAGAAATAAATCTGGAAATTATTTCTGAAAGAGTCTTGGAAGGGATTCCTGAAGCGTCCCAGGAAAAATTTCTGAATATATCCCAAAAAAAAGTTTAATTAATTCCCAAGAGAATATTTCTGGAGGCATATTGAATGAAATTCTGAGAAACTCCTTGCAGGAGCTTCTAGAAGAATCTTGTCTTCTCTCCAGGATTTATTTCTTTCTAGAGGAATTTGTAAAGTAATGTCTGAAAGAATCTCCGTAAAAATTTCAGAAACAAACCTCTCGAGGAGCTCCAAAATAAAATTTAGAAAGCCTTCTTGTAAAAAATCTGAATTTCTGAAGGAATCGCTGGAAAAAAATCGGGAAGAATACTCGGAGGAACCTCTTGGGAATTTGCTGCAAGAATTTTTCAGGCAAGAAATTTTCCTACGAAAATTTTGCTGAAATCATGAAAAGGTTCCAGAATTGTTTGAAAAATTATTGAAGAAATTTCTGTAGGAATCTGAATCTCTAAGCAACTCCTAGACTTTATTAAACAATCGTGGATTTTAAGCTGCCGGACGATAGCAGTATATGATGTTTTAGAAATGTTCTGCCCATAAGATTCAATATTGAAGTACTATACTTGGGGGCGTACCAGTATATGGAACGCTGTAATTTGGAAACCTTGGGTGACCAACTCTGATTTTACCATTACAACACTTGTCTATAAAGAGTTTCAGAAATATCCATAGAACAAGCGTGCGACTTTATAAATTCGTATCTTGAAGAATCTTTTTCAAATTTCCTAAAGAACGTCTTCAAGGAATCTAAAAAAAATACAGCAAAATTCTCCTGGGCATAGTTTATGTTAAAACCTGTGATTTCCTTACGCACAAAAAAGGCAAAATTTGTTCTTTGGACACATAAACGTTGACGAAGAACTACGATAGGGTGGGGAAATATGCACCCCCTAAGCAAACTTGATCAAATAACTAAAATTAAGATGATGTTATGGGTGTCTTGCATTTTGAAAGTGTACATAGTTCCGCTTTACTGAAACAAATCAATATTTTTTTAAAAAAGAAGTGATACGTTTTAGGTGCGGAAAAACTGTTGGGGACAAAACGCACCTTGAGGTGGGACAAAACAACCTCTGGCATTTCCGCTTTGATTTCTAATGAAACACCATGGGGCTCCATCGAACAGCTTACTGCGGTAAATGGGAGGTGTAGGAGGCGGATGGTAGTTAATGGATTAATTCCATATATTAAGCGCGCAATCGCTTAAGCTCCGTTGGATGATTGCTGTTTACATTTGAATTGATTGCTCCCAATTGGCCCCAGCAGTAAAAATTGCATGCAAGAACTTTTATAGCACCTAGTTTCCAGCGCTGACAGCCCGGCGGCGACACCATCGCTTGTATTACATGCATCGTCTGTGCTACTCTCGGTTTTCAACTTTCTCAAATTCTCACCTCAATCTCACGGAAGCATGGTAGTCAAGAACTGTCAAATCGTATGGAAAATTCGCGAAAAACATTAATTGTTAGAAAACGGGATAGTTTTGTGAAAAAGTTAGTGAATAGAAATCAAGAATGGTTTGAAAGGACAACTTTCTATGTTTACCTCGTGTTCCGGAACAACTTCTTCACCGAGAAAATATGATTTTACTACCACACAAAAAAGTGCCATCTGTTATATTTTTAGTTTGGAATGTCGATGTATTAGACGATCTTTCCAAATGTGGAAAATTGTCGTTTCCAACCCTTCCATTTGAATATTCTAGTCATTCTTCGGCTTTACCGGCTTAATTTTAACATTGAACATGTGAAGGAATAACATGTTTTCCCATGTATTTGTATTTATTTGTATATCCATCTGACCTGTCTGGTCTCAATGAAATCTTAAAACTAGACTACATCATAACAAATTAAGAACATAAAAGCCAAGCGAATTAACATCAACAGTTTACAAAACATCTCACTTAAATAAACACTGCATTAAATACTACAACAAATAGGAACATCAATTTTCAAGAAATAAGAATTGTATTATTTACGGTCTCCATGTATCGTTGTGTCGATTAATAAACTCACGAAACTTGACTCGTTTTGGCCAGGTAGTTCCACTCATAGCTTGTATTCTATAGTGTTCGTTCAATTCCACTTTAAATGATACATAATCAAGTTTAGAACTATCCGTATGTCTTGATACTAGTTTTTTTACGTTCAAATGGTCGGTTGAATTAGTTCCTAAGCACCGAGACACCATTATGCTTATTTCGTGTTCTGTCACATTTGGGTTAATATTCGTAAGAAGCAAATCAAAAGTATTGTCGTCGTTGTTTTGTGGATGCTGCTCATCAGCTTCGCATTCAGTTTCATGAGAATACACACACGATAAGCTAGCACCTTCACGCCAGCAGGGCGACGACACAGGAGTTGAATGCTTATGCTGTTGTGTGTTCTCTTCGGTCGAAGGCGGCTTCGGTGTGGTGATAGCGGCTAACGTTTCGCATATTGTAGTAATTTTGGCTTTCATGTCCAATATCTCTTCGTCTACGGATCGAATTGTTTCGGGAATGTGAACCGGCTCCCGCCGATCGCGGTATTTGCAGAAATCAGCCATGCAGCAGTCACACATCCAAATGACGTTGTTGAATAACGCATTCCATTGCTCTTCGTCCACACCGACACATGATGTGTGAAAGCGTTTAGAACACTTGCCTTCGCACACGGTATACTTGTCACCCTCGTGGATGATTTCCGAACACTTTTCGCAATTCATGGTGAATAGCAACACAATGGAGCACTATTGGTTGCGATCCCGTACCGCAAAACTCCGTGTATAAAAAGGCAGTTTTTGAAGGCGTTATTACAACTGAGATAATATCACTCATGAAATTGTTGTAGTATGTATACTAAGAGATGTTCAAATGATCACGGAAATAATATAACCGCTATAATTAGCGAGAAATTCGCGTTCAATCGAGAGCAAACCGTAAGCACGTCATTCGATAAACACTTGTTGAGTAATTCGTAAAATCCCATACAAACTTCAACCGCGATGCGCAAATGCAGGCTGAACCAATCATGACCAAATTTTGCACAGTTATTTATGACCTTATAAGGCATCTTAAAAACTTTGATATTATTGAATCTGATCAATTTTAAATTTTCCCATACAACGTTGACCCACCCTAATGTAAATAGATTCTCAAGTAACAATTCAAAATCATTAATAAGCATGTCAGTTGATTAAATGTGCTACAAAGGCGCCGACAGTTGTACAAGAGTTTATGTTGAACAAAATGGCGAATAAATGTTTCATGCAGTGGAAACTGCACGTTAGTGAAACATATTTCTGCTCATTGAATAACCAATGGTATAAAAGTTTAAAAACAGTTGCTTAAATATTCACATCATTTGTCCAATAGTGCTCTAATAATGATAGAATACAAGCTGCTTCCAACGTATTAGATGCCGTTATTCCACATAAGATCTTCAATGGAACAAGTAGCCTATTTAAAGTTTAACAACTTTTGCTTGATCATTTTATTCAACTACACTGATATAGCTTAACAACAAGATATTACCATGTTTCTTTAATACAAATGTTACACTTTTATTCAAGCAATGTTGATTAGCAGTGGTACTGTGTCACTTAATTATCGTTGTTCGCCCTGCCCCTTTTTGTAAACACGATTGCTGATTAGGAGCCTAAAAAGAGCAACCGCGGCTACAAGCTGGAAGACCAAACAAACTTCTTGCAGCAGCTCTAAATATCACACTCTTCACACTTTTAAAAACATTCTGACTTACCTTTTACACTAGAGCGATTCCAAGCAACAGCATCAAAATTAAGGAAATTTTTTAATTCATGATTTTCTATTGAACTGAAACTTTGCACAGTTTTTCAGTTTTACCTAAATCGCCATTTTTTTATATCAAATTTTTATTTTGAATCACGACTATTTTTTCAAAAGGGTGTATGTGAAAATGGTTCAAAAATATTCAAAAATCTGCACAGCCAAAATGTTTCGTTCGATTGCTATGAATTTTTCAGCAAAGTTAGATAACTAAATGGTGATTCCTAATAAAATATACACTGTGAAAAAAAATCTTTTTTTAACATGAAAAATATAATTTTTGGCACAAAAACTCAAATATCTCAAAACCCTATCTTTTTACCAACGTATTTTTTTTAGGGAAGACGGTCCATTGTATTAGCAATCTACCATAAAAATTTGGTGATGGTAAACTAATAAACAAAAAAGTTATAACATTTCAAACATTTCACAATTTTCACATTTGGTAAATATTTTTTTCTGTCTAAATTATTTCGGTCAGAAATCGCAGTTTGATGCTAATTTTATTGTTCAGCAAAGCTAGATTACTAAATTGTGATTCTTAAGAAAATATACACTGTGAAAAAAAAAACTTTTTAACATTAAAAAATATCATTTTTGTCACAAAAACTCAAATATCTCAAAACCCTATCTTTTTATCAACGTATTTTTTTTAGGGAAAACGGTCCATTGTATTAGAAATCTACCATAAAAATTTGGTGATGATAAACTAATAAACAAAAAAGTTACGACAATTCAAACATTTCGCAATTTTCACATTTAGTAATAAATTTGTTTTTAGTGTAAATTATTTCGGCCGGAAATCGCAGTTTGATGCTGATTTTATTGTTAATGGCCTTGCGTGAGCAAAACAAGCTGTTTTTATTATGTATTATGTATATTATATGTACAGTAATGTTCCGATTTTATCACGCCCTGCGCGCATTAGTCGTTTATTCATTAATTTGCTGTTACATTTGAGGACAAGTGTTTTCCCTCTTCTTCAAGATGAATGTTGAAAGCGTGTTTTGCAACGTTAAAAATATTGAAATAGGTATAGGGTGCCTGTACCAGTTATCGCACCACCTAAGAACAACTATTTCTACAAAAATAAGAAGAAGACCGACGAATGTAAACAATAAGTAAAATGATTGATTTGTTTTAATACTTTACAGGAAAAATATAGAAACGGAGCCAAAACTACTTTTAGTATTTATTACAGCGTGTGCCAATGATAGGAACCCTGTACCAGTTATGGACACATTTGTTAATTTGGGTTCCACTTCGCACTATTTACATGCATTCCTTATGGGAGTTGCCATAACTGGTACACTATGGCGAAATAGGGTGCAAGGAGGCCGAAAAGTTAAGAAAAATGATTTATTTCTAACATAATTTGAGCAAATTGTGAAGTTTGAATGATTGCAATCATCTTTTGTGTTCGTGATCTGTTGTTCACGATTTTTTTCTTGTTGATTTGTATCTTTAAAGGTTGAAAATCAACTATGGCGAATTTGAGGTACTATAGCCATAACTGGTACACTGAGCCTAGATGTTTTTAGAATATTTCAAAGCATTTTTGAAAAGGGGCGTGATTAAATTGTTTAAACAGATGTCGCTGATGGTACGGTGGCATGACTCTCTGCACTTAGCACTTCTGGCAATTTCTCAGTTGTTGTCGTTTTCGAACTTCCTGCGCTCTGCTTTACCGATGATATACAGATGGCTCGTTTGTCAAAGTCTAGACGGCAGGACGTGCAAATGCGTAAATTTGTATTCAATGTGGACATTTGGGCATAACCAGTCTCTTTCAGTTTATCTATGGTGCTTTCGGTGAGATTTCGTAACTCTTTTGAACATTTTTTTCTTCATCAAACGGTCTACAAGAGAGCGTTGAGTTGAAGACCTTTGAGAAAGCGACTGTTCATGTTGTTCGTTAGATTATAATAAACAAAATCACTTATTAGTTTTAACTGACTTGTTTGGTGTTGTTTGCTTGGCTGAAGAAAAAATTTACTATAAAATTTTTAATATCCATAGCGGTAGTATTTTAACACTGACGAAATTTTCATTGACCACGCCTTTAACGATCATTTTGAATCTTGGTTGTGGCTTTCATTGAAGCGATGCCGATGCTTAGCAACCTCAAGAACTGAAGCACCCTCATAGATAACTAAGTTAGCCATGATTTTCTCAGTCAATAAATGTTCATTAGTTGTTAATCGCTCAAACTGACTGGACGCGTTTTACTCTGCTCCATACCTCCCAATAGGTTATGGGTCTCCATAGTAACCAGTCAACAAAGTGAAAATTTTTTCTTCGCAGTTCGAAAGTTAGTCGCGTTCGGGAGTTTTCCATCGTTTTTTCGGAAGCAGAAATGACGTCGCTGGAAAAATTGGGCGTAACCCGCCTGAACGGAAGCAACTATTCAAGCTGGAAATTCAAGATCGAGCTATTGCTGATTCGTGAAGATCTCTGGGAGTACGTGACCGGAACCTGCCCAGGAGAAACACAAGCGAACCAAGCCGCAGTAGCAGCATGGAAGAAGGGAGATCAGAAGGCCAGAGCTACAATTGGTCTTCTGGTCGACGACAACCAACGGAAGCTGATTCAAGACACCACCACGTCGAAGGAAGCCTGGGAGAGCCTCAGAAGAAACTTCGAGCGCACCACTCTCACGTCGAAGGTTTCCATCCTCAAGAAAGTGTGCGACATGCGTTACACTGATGGCGAGGACATCGAGAAGCACATCACGGAGATGCAAGATCTCTTCGAGCGGCTTTCGGTGGCGGGCCAGGTGCTGGACGCGAATCTGCAGGTGGCGATGGTCCTCAGAAGTATGCCGGACTCTTTCAACCCCCTAACGACGGCTCTGGAAAGCCGGTCGGATGCCGAGCTGACGTTCGATCTCGTGAAGACGAAGTTGATCGACGAAGTGGCCAAGCGAAGCAGTTCCGGAGGAGCGCAGTCGGTGTTAAAGGCAGGTACGAAGAAGCAGATCATTTGCCATCACTGCCACAAGGCCGGACACAAGCAAAAGGACTGCCGTTTGCTGGTGCAGGAACGGGATGAAGAAAACCGGAGGAACGAACCAAAACATCAAGGTAGGAGGACCAAGGCGAAGGTAGCTCGTAGCCCTGAGGAGTACGCATTCATGGCCAAGGTCGGCGGCAGCTCGGATTCATGGGTGATTGATTCCGGAGCAACCTCACACATGGCGGCCAGCAAGGAGTGCTTCGAATCACTGGACGAGACCATCACCGATGACGTCGTGCTGGCAAACGGGATCAAGACGAAATGTGCTGGCAAAGGTATGTGTCGTGTTCAGTGCGCTGGTCCCGATGGATCCGCGAATATCATGACCCTCAACAACACGCTGTTTGTTCCTGACCTCGAAACGAACCTGTTCTCCGTGAGATCGGCTACGAAGAGTGGAGCGACGATCGTTTTCGATGAAGCCGGATGCCGCATTTCCAAGGGTGAGAAAATTGTGGCAGTTGGAAAGGTTTCCGGAGGATTGTACAGTCTTCAACTCACGCACAATGCAAGTCTGGCGCAAAGTGCGGGCCATTCGGAGAACTGTCAACATGCGTGGCACAGGAGATTCGGCCACAGAGACCCGGAAGCAGTCGGCGAGCTGGAGAAGAAGAATCTGGCGAGCGGCATCAAGATTGTGCATTGTGGAGTCAAGGCCGTCTGTGAATGTTGTTTGGAGTGCAAGTTCGCAAGACTACCTTTCCCGAAGAGATCCGAGAAGAAGACGAAGCAACCTCTCGATCTGGTGCACACGGACCTGTGCGGACCAATGAACACTCCAACTCCAGGTGGGTGTCGGTATTTTATGGCTATAACGGACGATTTTACACGCTATTCAGTGGTGTACTTTCTTCGACGCAAATCAGAGGCCACCGCGTTCATCAAGCAGTACGTGCAAGAGATGAAGACGTCGTTCGGCAGACCGCCAAAAATCATTCGATCGGACCAGGGTGGCGAATTCCAGAATCAAGCACTGGCTACGTTTTGTCCTCAAGAGGGCATTCAGCAGCAGTTCAGCACCAGCCATACGCCTCAGCAGAACGGAGTAGCTGAAAGAAAGAACCGATCGTTAGTCGAGATGGGAAGATGTCTGTTACGTGATGCCAAGATGCCGAACAAATATTGGGCTGAAGCAATCAACACAGCGTGCTACCTCCAAAATATGTTGCCGTCCAGTGCTGTCTCGAAAACGCCTTTCGAGATGTGGACATCGAAGAAACCGGACGTCAATCACCTGCGATTGTTCGGATCGCAGGCCTACGTTTGGATCCCGAAGGAGAAGCGTTCCAAGCTGGACCCAAAATCGATGAAAATGACGTTCGTCGGTTACTCGCAGCAGCATAAGGGCTACCGTTTCCTGGATCTAGCGACGAACAAGCTCGTCGTGTCACGTGATGCCAGGTTCATCCCAGCTGAAGAAATTGGCGAAACCAACGGCCGTGAAGGAACTGTCATGTATTATCCGTTCAGAACCGTTAGTCAGCAGTCTGAAGTAGTCCCCGATGATCAAGTTGAAGAGCCTGAGGAGGAGAAGCTCGCACCGATGGGCGATGGTGTATCTTCCGAGAAAAGCGATTTCGAAGGGTTCGACGAGACAACGTTTTGTGGTGAGGACAACTACGATACTGCGTTTGAAGACGAAGTCGAGGATGTACGAAGATCCAATCGATCGAACATCGGTGTGCCACCGGTTCGGTATGGAGAAGCTACCCGGCTGGCCTCAACCCAGCAAGACGAACCCCGTACGTATGAGGAAGCTATGCGCAGCCAGGAATGTCGAGAATGGAAGAAAGCGATGGACGAAGAGTTTGCATCCCTCCAAGAGAACTCGACATGGGACATCGTGGAGAAGCCCGCGAATCGGAAGCCAATCGGATGCAAATGGATTTTCAAGAAGAAGCTCGACGAGTCAGGTCAAGTAATCCGTTTCAAGGCGCGACTAGTAGCACAGGGCTATAGTCAGAAGTTCGGCGTCGACTACGATGAGGTTTTTGCGCCTGTGGCCAAACACACTACGCTTCGCACCCTGTTGTCAATTGCTGCTCGTCGATCCCTGCATGTCAAGCACATTGATGTCAAGTCGGCATATTTGCACGGGGACCTCACCGAGACCATCTACATGAAGCAACCGAAAGGCTATCACACCGGGTCTCAGGAGGAGGTGTGCCTGTTGAAGCGTAGTCTCTACGGGCTGAAGCAAGCGGGACGCATCTGGAACCAGAAGATATCGGAGAAACTGAAGCGGCTTGGATACGAACCATCCGAGGCAGATCCGTGTCTCTACATCCGGAACGTCAATGGAGTGATGTCGTTTATTTTGCTGTACGTCGACGATATGCTCGTGGCAAGTCCGGACAACGATGAGTATGAGCGGGTGTACCGCTACCTGTCGAAATACTTCAAGCTTACGGCCCTGGGGGACATCACCAATTACCTGGGCATTCAAGTGGAGAGGACGAATTTCGGCAGTTTCCTTCTGAATCAATCGGCATATATTCGGAAGATTGCCGAGAGGTTCGGCGTAGACAAGGCGAAGCCATCAAAAATTCCCATGGACCCTGGATATCCGAACGCGCAGCAAAAGGAGGAGGAAGGAATGCCAAACGGCGAGCGCTACCAAAGCCTGGTTGGCGCTTTGCTGTACGTTGCGGTATGCACCAGACCCGATATTGCGATTGCGGCGTCTATCCTGGGGCGCAAGGTCAGTCAACCCTCTGAAGCGGACTGGATCGAAGCGAAGAGAACCCTACGGTACCTTACATCAACGGCGGATTTGAAGCTAGAGCTCGGTGGAACCGGCGAGCTTGAAGGATTCGTTGACGCAGACTGGGCCGGCGATAAGGTTGACCGTAAGTCCAACTCTGGGTTCGTGTTTAAACTCGGAGACGGTGCCATCAGCTGGGCTGCAAGGAAACAGCAGTGCGTCAGCTTGTCTTCGACGGAAGCGGAGTACGTGGCACTATCCGAGGCTAGCCAGGAACTTCTCTGGTTGACGAAGCTGATGCACGACGTCGGCGAGGATGTCACCAAACCCGTGGTGATGCATGAGGACAACCAAAGCTGCATTGCCATGCTGTCGTCTACAGGAGGAGGAAGTCGACGAACAAAACATATTGACACTCGGTTCAACTTCGTGAGGGAACTGATGTCAACCGATGTCATGGAAGTTCGATATTGTCCAACGGATTCGATGATCGCGGACATCCTGACGAAACCATTGGCGCGAGTCAAACTGGAACGATTCCGCGCCCAGATGGGTCTGAAGTTCTTCGACGTTGAGGAGGAGTGAAGCGATGCCGATGCTTAGCAACCTCAAGAACTGAAGCACCCTCATAGATAACTAAGTTAGCCATGATTTTCTCAGTCAATAAATGTTCATTAGTTGTTAATCGCTCAAACTGACTGGACGCGTTTTACTCTGCTCCATACCTCCCAATATTCATAACCAGAAGAGCGCCCATCGTTTTTCTTTGCGTTTGACGTTTCACACTAGCGCCTTCTGATGACGATATTGCACAACACAGTGTTTCGTGAAACATTTCCACCAGGTGGTGGTAGTGTGAACTGGGCGATGGATTTTCACGGAAATTGTTCTAAGCGTTTTGTCTGTTTGTCTGTGGTATGTACCTTTCATGCATTTGTTGTTGTTGAAGTTACTCGCATTTTTCCGATCATAAAGTCTGTTCTCTAAGAGGTATTTATTTTTGCAGATAAACTAGACATATACGCGTATTTAAATTTTTATTATACAGCTTTTGTCTTAAAATAAGTTTAATTCCATTTTTCTTATAATCAACAGCTTTTCAACACTATCAAGGGATTTTTTCACCAGTCACGTACAATAAAAAGTATGACACTCAATATTTTTGATCACAACACTGGATCGCGTCTAAGTTTCAAATAGATACTATAGTAATTATGAATAATCAAACAAAAATATCATGAAAACAATTCGTTTAATTCAGGCGGTAGCTTTTACAATAAAATCAGCATCAAAATATAATTCTCGAAATAATTTACACAGAAAAAAAATTTTTTATTGTTACTAAATGTAAAAATTGTGAAATGTTTGAAATGTCATAACTTTTTTGTTTATCCGTTTACCATCACCAAAATTTTATGGAAGATAGCTGATATAATGGGCCATTTACCCTAAAAAATTTACGTTGGTAAAAAGATAGGGTTTTGAGATATTTAAGTTTTTGTGACAAAGATCATATTTTTTTTAAGTAAAAGAAGAAATTTTTTACAGTGTATATTTTCTAAGGAATCATCATTAAGTTATCTAACTTTGCTGAAAAATTCATAACAATCGAACAATCCGTTTTTGCTGTACAGCTTTTAGAAAATTTTTGAACTATTTTCGCATACACCCTTTTGAAAAGTTAGTCGTGAGAGAATATGAAGGTTTAATATCGAAAAATGGCGATTTAGATGAAATTGAAAAACTGTGCAAAATTTCAGATACTTTTGAAATGGTCGCTCAGGATCGACTGACATGACCCCGTGGAATTCCTCACTACACGCTTCAACGGCAGCAAAATCGGTAACAAAAACACCAGAAAAAGCAGCTGAAGTGGATCCTGGGCGGCTCCTCTGTTTGGTGTTGACAATCTACTCTATCCACTTTGTTGCCACCGGTCAAACCGGGCTTATCTTCCTTATGTCCATATCTTATAGTTGCCTGGAGATATACACAAGCTTTACACATTCTCCTCCCGACACAAAACAGGAGCAGTGAAAATAAATATAGTTCACTTATTTGGACGTTCAAATAAAAAAAAAAGTTCGAAGCGACACCAATCTTACAACACAACACCGTGAATTACTGACAGACTAGCAAAATAATTAGCATGCATGCCTTATGATTAAACGTTGCGGTTACAATTATTCAAACATTAATCAACTTCAATGTTTATGAAGACAATTAGTTGAATAAAAGATGTAAGCAATGTTTAAGCAGCATATGCACGGGTAATGTATTCGACTCAGGAATTGAATATTTATATACTGCTTAAATTTACCGATTCATGTAATTCGGATTGAAGCAGAGCGGATGCAGACGAGTGTGAACCCAAAGATCCAGAGTTCGAGTCTTTCCATTGATGTGATTTGTCCCATAAAATGTAATAAAATAAAGATGTTGGGGGTACATAATCAGAGAGAACTATTCCAGACACAAATGCAGAAATGTTGAAAGTTAAATCATTTTCTCATTTTATTGTTACATGATGTAACATGATGTTGAAGAAACGTTTAAGAATCTTTTTTGTAGCAATTATAAAATCATATCTATAAATAGAAATAAATTTCGTAAGTTTTATCACGGCTCCAGCATATTTTGATTGTATTATGGTGGAATAAATATCGAAGAAAGCTTGTTATTATGCGCTATGCTGCTAGTGCACAATAACGGTTTCTAAAACCATTCTTAAATGATTAAACAAATAGCGTCATACAACATTGTTTAATAAACGTTGAAGTAAAGTTTATGATGTTTGTGTAAATTGCTGATGGTTCTAACGTTGAACAAGAGTTTCACAACCGATGTACGAGCATTGGATAAACATTCATTTCACCGTGCTTATAGAACGGTTGACGTTGAATAGATTCTCATTTATGGGCGAACAAGAGTTTGTTGAAGAACAGTTTTATTTCAAAATTATTCAAATATAATACGACTTCCAGTTTAATAACGTTGCTTTGAGAAACATTTTTTAAAGCAAAAATTGTTTCTTGGGTTATGTGTAAGCTATCCTAACGGATTGACAAAATCAGACTAAAAATCAAGTTAAAGCTCATCGTGACGAACTATAAAATTTAATGAAGGAATCTTCCAAAAGCAGACATACTCACACATAATATCCCAAGTAACATTTTCAGTTTTATGAAAAACTAGAGGAGTAATTAGATGCAAAATGTCACCTATGGTAAAAACTGAACTGACCTCCAAGAGATTGAGGAGGATGTTGGCCGGTTGAAAAACAACAAAGCCGCTGGAGCAGATCAACTACCAAGCGAGCTTCTAAAATACGGTGGAGAAGCACTGGTGAGAGCACTACACTGGGTCATTACCAAGATTTGAAGGAGGAAGTATTACCGGAGGAATGGATGGATAGTATCGTGTGTCCCATCTACAAAAAGGGCGACACGTTGGATTGTGGGAACTACCGCGCGATCACACTACTGAGCGCTGCCTACAAGATACTCTCTCAAAATTTATGCCGCCGTCTATCACCGATTGCAAGAGAGTCAGGCAATAGAGAGGGGCAATATCAGGCTGGATTTATAGGTGAACGCGCTACAACGGACCAGATGTTCGCCATCCGCCAGGTGTTGCAGAAATGCCGCGAATACAACGTGTCCACACATCACTTGTTCATCGATTTCAAATCGGTGTATGATACGATCGATCGAGAACAGCTATGGCAGATCATGCACGAATACGGATTCCCGGATAAGCTGATACGGTTGATCAAGGCGACGATGGATCGAGTGATGTGCGTAGTTCGAGTATCAGGGACACTCTCGAGTCCCTTCGAATCTCGCAGAGGGTTACGGCAAGGTGATGGTCTTTCGTGCTTGCTGTTCAACATTGCTTTAGTGGGTGTAATTAGGAGAGCGGGGATAAACACGAGTGAAACGATTTTCACGAAGTCCGTCCAGCTGCTTGGTTTAGCTGATGATATTATTGATATTATTGCTCGTAAATTTGAGACGATGTCGGAAACGTACATCCGACTAAAA